>NW_027130510.1:0-1562 GCF_026122565.2 Emydura macquarii macquarii | reverse complement strand
ATAAACTCTATTCTCTTATGTTCTTATGCTGTGTCCTTATGCCACAGACTTTTTAGGGCATTTTAATTCACAGAAATGGCCCTAAAGTAAGACATCTTAGCACCTGCCACCTAGAATCATAGAATATTAGAGTTGGAAGGGACCTCAGGAGGTCATCTAGTCCAACCCCCTGCTCAAAGCAGGACTAACCTCAGCTATATCATCCCAACCAGGGCTTTGTCAAGCCTCAGCTTAAAAACCTCTAAGGATGGAGATTCCACCACCTCCCTAGGTAACCCATTCCAGTGCTTCACCACCCTCCTAGTAAAAAACTTTTTCCTAATGTCCAACCTAGACCTCCCGCCCTGCAATTTGAGACCATTGCTCCTTGTTCTGTCATCTGCCACCACCGAGAACAGCCTAGCCCCATCCTCCCTGGAACCCCCTTTCAGGTAGTTAAAGGCCGCTATCAAATCCCCCCTCACTCTTCTCTTTTGCAGACTAAACAAGCCCAGTTCCCTCAGCCTCTCCTCATAAGTCCTGTGCTCCAGCCCCCTAATCATTTTGGTTGCCCTCCGCTGCACTCTCTCTAACTTGTCCACATCCTTTTTGTAGTGGGGGGCCCAAAACTGGACACAATATTCTAAATGCGGCCTCACCAATGCCGAATAGAGGGGAATAATCACTTCCCGTGACCTGCTGGCAATGCCCCTCCTAATGCAGCCCAATATGCCATTAGCCTTCTTGACAACCAGGGCACACTGCTGACTCATATCCAGCTTTTTATCCACCGTTACCCCCAGGTCCTTTTCTGCAGAGCTGCTGCCCAGCTCGTCGGTCCCCAGTCTATAGCTGTGCATGGGATTCTTCCTTCCTAAGTGGAGGACTCTGCACTTGTCCTTGTTGAACCTCATTAGATTTCTTTTGGCCCAATCCTCCAGTTTGTTTAGGTCACTCTGTATCCTATTCCTACCCTCCAGGGTATCTACCACTCCCCCCAGCTTAGTGTCGTCCGCAAACTTGCTGAGGGTGCAATCTACCCCATCCTCCAGATCATGAATAAAGATGTTGAACAAAACCGGCCCCACCTCTGCTTTTCAGGCAAGTTCGTGGGAACATAATCCCCAGGAGGATGCCCTGTCTCTGCAGGCTGATTGCCTGCTTCAGCCATTCCTTTGGGTGGTTGGCTGTAAAATGCCCAGTCTTTGAAGGAGTAACATCGCATTTAGACCATTGTTTTTGCTGTTCAAGCTTTTAGTGAAACAGGGAAATCAAAGGTTGATGGGGCTTGTATGTCATGCATGTAACTGAGCGTGGAAGTGGGGCTGAAGAAATCAGACATAATCCTATTGGGTCCAAATCCCTCAGCTGGTAAAAATGGGTGTAATGCAGCTTCAGGTCAGCAGAGCCGGTGTTTGCCCTTTTACACCAGTTTAGAGTCTGGATCCTTGATTTAGACGTGATCTCAGTATTTTCTTTGAAGATCTCCCATTGTCTGGCTTCCCCCGGAGGCTGAAACTGAACACAGAAACCAGGCAGTCGCTTCACATGAGTTTCAGGAATGGAGGTTTCGTTCTCTGGGT
>NW_027130509.1:0-1592 GCF_026122565.2 Emydura macquarii macquarii | reverse complement strand
GCAGAAAGAGAAGCTGGAGATGGACCTTTCTTCTTGTTCCTCCCAGAAAGAAAGTTACCTCCTGCTAGGGTCACTTTTTCCATCAGTTGGAGAAGGGTGACGTGCTTCCCTAGCCTCACTCTGCTCAGTGACAATATTATCGCAAGGCACAAACCAAGAACCCAAACCAGCCCCCAGAGCCCTTGTCTGTGTTTGCAGGAGGAAAGCCTGAGCCGCCTGCAGCATGTGAGGGAGGAGAGAGAAGAGCTGCAGGACTGAAATCCGACTGGGACAAGGAGAGTGGGAGGCTCCTGGTAGGTGCCCTGCGCTGCCCAGAGGAGACTGGGGAGCAGGCGGGCAGAGCTCTCACTGTGGCTGCGTCTGTTGGCTGGTGGTGACAGGTTTTTCCAAGGCCGGGTGCCCTGAGCAGCAGCCCCGGGTGAGTCGTGCTGGAGAGGCAGGTGCAAAGGGCAAGAGTCTAATGGGAGATTCTGGGGGAAGCAAGAGAAATTGTGGAGAGACCCTAAAGTGGCTGAGCTCAGGGCGTTCTGGCTGCTCGGCCTGTAGCTGGTTTCATGGGGGAGAGACCAGATGCCACGGCTGTGGCAAACCCCCGGCTCCATTCCCAGGAGGAGCTCACCTGGGCAGGCTATTCACAGGATCTGTCACTGTGAACTGTGGGTCTGCTGCTGGATCTTCATCACTCGCTGCTGGGAGGAGTTTGGGAGAGACTTGCCTTGTCGCTAGTGCAGGAAAAATCCTCTGGGGACAGGGACTTCCAGCCCGACAAGCAGCAGGGGAATAAAATGTGGTAAAAATAACAACTAAGGTTAGGGGAAGCCAGAGGCCCAGGAGGGGACAGCAGGTGTGAGAAACACCAGGAGAGTTTACAGCTCTTCTGTAGAGAGGATCAAGCCCCATCTGTGTGGTCTGCAGCCAGTGCCAGGGTCTCAGGCTCACACTGCACATCCCATCCAGGAGGCTGCCCAGAGCCCAAGGTGGGAATCTCTAGTTTCTCCATATTTATCCAGGATCACTGAATCCTGCGGGTCTCTTTTGCCTTCTTCTCCCTTATTTATTTGGTGGAGACATTCTTGTTGTGAAATCTCCATGGGAAGATGTTGCTCACCCTTGTAAGTTGCAGGAACACTTCGCTGATATTTTTTGCTGGCAGGTGAAACAGAAGTTCTGGAACTTCCCAAGCCGAATGTGACGGAGTCTGTGAAGATGAGTATGGTGAGAAGGCGACAATCCCAGGGTGGAAGGCAAGTGTCTGGCTTTTATCTGGAAAAAAATTTGCCCTGCATAGTCAAGGGTGAAGCCAGATTCTCTGTGCGTGTCTGACTTTTCCCTGTGTCTCTCACTGCCCCAACATCAAACTTCTCCACTAGTAATTTCACATGCAGAATCTTGGGCAGAATGTTTCTGGGAAGTTTGGGGCAAATCCAACAAGATACAATGGAGAAATAATGGGTCAGATATTGAGCATAGCATCACTTCTGGGACGCTTCCCTGACATTATTTTTGGCTCACGTTGCCCAGCATGTCTGCAGTAAAAACACCGGGGAATTTTAAAGGAGTTTTAAAAATTGAACTGTGTTTCCACAGTAATA
>NW_027130508.1:0-15697 GCF_026122565.2 Emydura macquarii macquarii | reverse complement strand
CCCCTTCCCTAACAGCCCTAAGAGAACCTCACCCTCCATACCGCTCCAGAGAGCAGCCTGCTCACCTCGCTAGCCCTGCCTGAGGGCCCAACACTAGACTGCCTGTTGGTCAGCCTGCCTAAGGTTCGGGCGAAAGATTGCTTGCCTGGGAAAAGGGCTCAAGACTGCTCCTGGTGGGAGGTAGCCGGGAGGGGTGCTCCCCCTCCGAGAAGGACCCACAGGGAGAAGCCCGGACGCTGCTCCCTGCTTCCAGGGATCCGTCCACAGAGACCTTTGAATTTTATCCTTGAAAAATGCTGTAGGAATTGAATGGTTTTTGAGAAACAAGTTGAGTTTGACAAGATTGTATTTTCCAGTGCAAAAAGTTTTAAATGAAACACTGGTGATCAGTTCTGGAGCTATGGCCACACTGTACTGACCAAAATAAACCCAACAACAGAAAATCAGAAAAGGAGAGTGCAAATACAACGTTATGGCATAATATAAGGTTGTACTTTCAAAGCGATGGTTATGGAGTGAGTTTATTCCAGTCTGTATTTACCTACCTTCTCACTTAGAAAAACAAACTCTAATGGCTGGAAGCTTAAAGCTAGACAATTTCAAACTGGAAATAAGGTGCAATTTTTTAACAGTGAAGGAAATTAACCAATGGGGCAATGTACCAAGCGTCCTGATAGATTCTAAACATCAGTGGTGATTTTGAAAACCAAGGTGGGATGATTTTTCTAAAAGATCTGCTCTCGTTCAAACAGGAATTATGTGGGGAAGTTTTTTGTCCTGTGTTAAACAGGAGGTCAGACTAGATCAGTGATTCTCAGTCCTTCCAGACGACTGTGCCCCTTTCAGGAGTCGGATTTGTCTTGCGTACCCCAAGTTTCACCTCATTTAAAAACTACTTGCACCCAAAATCAGACGTAAAAATACAAAAGTGTCACAGTGCGCAGTTACTGAACAATTGCTGATTTTCTCATTATGCCTCTAAGAAATAATACTTTGTACTGACTTCGCTTGTGCTTTTTGTGTAGCTGTTGTAAAATTAGGCAAATATCTAGATGAGTTGATGTACCCCTGGAAGATCTCTGCGTAGCCCCAGGCATACATACCCGCTGATTGAGAACCACTGGACTAGATGATCTCAGTGGTTCCTTTAAGGGTTATGAAGCAATTATGAGATATTAAATGCAGAAGCACATTTTTCTCTCTATGGGCAGGCAAACTTCGTAAGGTGCTTTCATGGTGCAGAGCAGATGTATGAAAGGAGGCGTCATTACTAGAGTTGGACACCATATTTTTTCAGCAGGAAACTGAGTTTTGAGGAAGGAAAATTGTCATGGGAAGTGTCAGAAAGTGTGAAAAAAGAATGATTTTTGAATGGGAAAATTGAAAATCAACAAATTTCATCCAAATATAAATTATTTTTGGCTTTTTGCGGTTTTCAGCCAACTTTTTTTATTATTTTGTTTTCTGCAGTTTTTGGCCTAAATATTTTGACCAGAAATGTTCAGCTTTCAGCTGCGGACACATCTCCCCCACACACACACACCCCACCCCACCCCTCCCCACACACACACAGAGTGTTGCTTTCAGTTGCTACACATACACATAGCCTTTTTAAAGTTTTATAATCAAAAGTAATTATTTTCTGCAGAAAAGGTAGATGAAAACAGTTCTCCCCTCTACCCTGCAATTGTAATTCTCCTGGAGAAAACCCCCAGTTACTGACTGTGCCACCTCCTCACAGGAAACCTGTCGGGTTCCACTGCTGATGGCAGAGGATGCGGGACGGATAAAGCACAACAACCAATATGATTGCAAGCAGAATCGTTTATTCCATCTTGTTCTCCAGCTTATATACCTTTTTATCATCTTTGCATACAATGGTCACACAATTGCTGATTGGCTATTATATGATTTCACCTGCTTCACACGGGAACAGCTTACATATTATTGGTAGCTTCTTAGCTCACACAACTATCTTGTTTACGACCTTGAATACTTTCTGCTATCTAGTGGATGGCGGCCAAGTCCCGGGAACTCGCCACCAGTGAGGCGCCTGAGTGAAAGTGGCCACCTTCCAGCTCCCTGTAGGCAGCCTCACTTGACCTGGTGTCCACCACCAGGCCTGCTGTAAATTTTCACATCGGTAGCCATCAGGTCAGTGTATGGGTGATATATCCCCACAGAAACCGACCTCACCCATTTTCACATCTGCTCATGCTTAGCAAATGGATACAGATAATGTCTCCTCTGCCAGGCTGAAAATCCCTGTCTCTAACTACCCATCCCACTCCACACCATCAGTTGCTAACACATGCCGGCACATAGAGGGGTCCAGAGCAGGGAGTGTTTCCAGCGTTTACAAGATCCACTGATCCTGGGATCCTGCCTCAACTCAAAATTAGATTCTTCTCAGCAAAGGTTCACTGACAAAGCATCGTGGACAAGATGGGAAGATACCATAACCCTGGCAGCAAGAGTGTGGAATAGGAAGGGTTGTCAGAATTCACCAACTCTGCACGATATGTGAAGAAATTAACCTAACCTAACACATCAAAATTGGCATCTGTTTAGTCAAGGGATGGTTCTGGAAGTCTCCAAGACAGGGAGTGAGCGAGAAAGAGGGGGAAACGTCCCCACTTGATGCAGAGAGCGAGAGGGAGACCAAGCCAGGAGTGACAGGAAGAAATTAATCAACCACCATTGCAAGGACTGAGAGGTTCCCAAAGAAAGCCAAAGATTGAAGTAGGGGCAGAGATGCAATGGGGGGTAGGGGGAATGTTGGTCCAGACTATGAGGAAGGGGCAGGATTACCCTTCAAAATGGATAGAGGAGGAGGAAGAGATAGCATGGAGGATAGCACAAACGGATGGCCTCTGTCTGTGCAGAGGAAGCTGTGCTGATGTGGGTTTCGCTAGGGTGGAAGGGTGCAGGGCTGAGTGGAAGGGAAGGTGCAGATGGGGGCTGGGTCCCACATCCTCTGCAAAGCCTCAGAGGTGTCAGGCGCATGCTGCTATGATATGAATGTCACGCTATTACCCCCAAGGCTCAGCTCTGGACCTTGACCGCCTCTTGCTGAGCAGAATCAGCATCAGAGTTCTAAGAGACTGAAGCTGCCATCCAGGGAGGCCTGCAGAGCCCTGCTGGGACATGCTGGCGTCCCAGCATGACCCCAGCCCCTTCTCACCAGAGGAAGCAGGGATGCAGAGGGTGTTAGCGTATGTGTCATATTCTGCTTTTTTCTAGTGACTCTATATTTTCCACTCTTTGACCACTTCCAGTTCGATTTCAATGGCTGTTTGGTTGCAGAGTCTCTGTTGTTCTCTGAATTATTGGTCCACGCAGAGGCAGAAAGAAAGGATTGAGACAGCTCTTCAAACAGACCAGTGCCTAAGGGCTGTGTTTATCTCTGCAGGTGAGACTTTGACAAGATCTGTAGGGATGAAATGACATGCTATGGAAGCCGGCAAAGGAAAAAGTCAAAAGAGGATCTTGACACGCTTGCCGGTTTGAGTAAGCCGGTCTGCCTTAGCTGGAAGACAACAAGAAGGCAGCTGGTAGTGATCAAAGCCAGCTGGACCAGGAATCGGGTAGCCACGGTGGTTGTCACTATCCCTTCACCCATAAAGAGATTTTCCTCCAGCAGTGACTGAAAATACCAGCGGTGTGCATATCATGATAGAACATCATCTTGGAACCTAATATCACTGAATACCTCAGCTCTGAGTGTCACAATATGAACCCTAAGGGATAGGATCTACATACCCCGGGCCACCAGGGAAGGCAGATGGGGCAAGTGATGGCACGGGCCAGAGAGACACATGGGGTGGCATTGATGGCCGTGAAGAGAAAGGCACTGGGGAACATGTGGAGGGAAACCATGGCCAGGTAAGCAACTTGGAAGGACAGTAAAAGGTGATCAAGTTGATCATGGCCAAATTGAGGAAACAGAAGACGTTGACCAGCCTCTCCATGCAGAATTCAGGGAGGAAGAAGATACAGCCCTTAAAAAATAAAGGAGGGCAGGACACACAATCAAAAGATGAACGTCATTAATATCACCATGGGAACATGCATTGCTGTAGCAGTTTTGGTGACCTTTTTCCTTCTGACTTTTCCAATGCTAAATTTTACAGGATGTTTTTCAATTTAGATATTTGGACTCTTTGTTCCAGTTCGCAATGGAAAGTCATTCTGAAACACACCATCGATTCCTTATCCGGGTCTCTGGGGCATTCAGTATTACAGATCCAATCTCTGATGTGGTGCCAGCAGCTCAACAAGACTGTTGCCGCCTGGGGCAAGAAGCTGTGGGGCCAGGTGGAGGGCAGTGGGGGGTGGAGAGGCAGCTGGGTCTGGCTCTGATGGTGCAGAGGCCCCTGATTCTCAGTTGCTATCTGGGCTGAGGGTGATGAGAGCCAGCTCCATCCTTCCAATTCCCCTGTCATTTGGTCTCTCAGGCAGGGACTGGTCTATTCTCTTCTAGGCAGGATCATGCCCTGTGCCCATCACCCTGGTATTTGGGTACTTTCCAGTCATGCATGAAGCCACATGATGAAGGTGTATCTTGTGTGGCTCATTCTCTCTCCCCTCCTCCCCCTGGGAGTTTGCATTGTGTGTGCAGTGGCCTGGGTTCCTTTGGTAGGGTGTGGTTTAAATGAGTGATGTAAAAGGTTACTGTTGAACCCTTTCAATGGTAATCAGCTGCTGAAATCTCTTAAACAGCTCGTTACTGTTTCAAGTAGCGGGGAGGGGATCAGCAGCTGGTCTGGCTCCCCACCAGCCAGAGCAGCTGGGCAGCTTTTGCTGGTCGGGTGGAGCGGATCCTAAAGGAGGGTAGGGGAGCTGCTCTAAACCTTCCTGCCCCTAATCTGAGTCGATGTAGCTGCTGCAGTGCTTCTCTGCGCGTGCCAGACGGGTTCTGCCTCCCCTCAGCCCCTCAGCCGGATCAGGAATCAATGAAGAGTCCCTTTAAAGACACTCCTTTGTTTTCCAGCTAAGGGGAATGGAAAGTAAAATGTAAGGGGAGAAGCAGCATGGCTTGGTGTTGAAAGCAGAGCTAGGAATGTGAAGATTTGGGGTTATAATGGCCCCGTCACAGAGATGCCGTGTGAGATTGGACCACCAGTCATTTACGGCTTGATCTCAAGGGGAGTCTTTCCACTGATTTAAAAGGGCAATGGATATAGGGGACTTAATCAGCCTATAACTCAGTTTCTCCATCCAAAAAACAGGGATATGACTTGCCTGCCTCACAGGAGCATTGTGTAGCTTAATTCCTTGTTTTTGGTGAGGTGCTTCAAGGTCATCAGATGGAAAGTGCTTTAGAAGTGCGAAGTGTTTTCACAATTAACCTTTCATTCACATGCACTGCTCCTGGATCACAAGAGACTGGGATTTTATGGGACTCCTCCTTCCGCTGATACTGGAGCCAACTACCAGAACAGGAGGGGGGAAGAAAGTGGGGGGGTCAGCAGGGCCCGCTCCCATCATCACTTTTCAAAGTGGAGGCGGGCGAGCCAGACAAGACAAGATGCCACCAGGCCAGTCTTCTGCTCTGTGCAGAGGTTGGGCCATTCCCTTCCCTCCCTTCCAAGCCACTGCAGGGCTGGCCTGGAATGGATCACTCAGTGTGTGGCAGGGGCAGGCACCACTCTGCTGTCCAGTCGTCAGGGCCAGGGCCAGCTATGCAGGGCCAGGAAGCTGAGCAATAAATGGCCGGGAGGAATGAATCCCCCTCCAACTGGCCCAAAGCCCTTCGCAGCGTTCCCACAAGGTAAGCAGGAGGCTGGTGGCAATTAGGGGCACCTGGAGGCAGTGAATGATTCCCCCTAGTTTTTTTTTTTACTTGTTCAAGTGGCAGGGGAGCTCTTAGCTCAGTGAGGGAGAGTGGCGGGGTTTTGGGGGGGCCGCTGGGCAGCTCTTGCTGGCAGGGAAGCGCGGCGCCCAGCGTGGGGGAAGCGGGGAGTGGGAGGAGTTGGGCAGCTCTCGCTTGGCAGTGAGGAGCCGATCCCAGCATGGCTTGTCCCCTTCCCCCCAGTGTTTAACCGTTTAAACTTTTTATATCTAGAAGTTTTAATGAAACTAATTTTGACCTCCCTGGTTGAAATATCCCTGCTGCTCTGTTTTTATATGTGATAAGGCAGGAGGGAGCAGTGCACAGGCCTTTGGGGAAGGAGGTGGGGAGGCTCCTTAGTTCCTGTGGCAGGGAGTTCCACAGTCACAGCCACCGAGGAAGATCTGCCTCCTGCCCAGATTAGCTCTTCCCCAGTTGGAGTGTGCACAGCACAGAAAATTTCAGAGGCTCTGCAGATGCTGTCATGTCCAGCCACAGCTGTGCCTTCCCTTCCCCTGAGCCCCTGTGACTCCCTTCAGAGGAAACCACACAACATCAGCATCCTGTCCCTAGCAGTGTTGATCTGTGTGAGTAGCAGATGCCACAGCAGGGACTCCCAATAGGGTCTACTGTTTTTGATCGGGGGGGGGCTGGGCCATAGGACTCCTGGGTTCTATCCCCAGCATTGGGAGGGGAGTGGGGTCTAGTGGGCTAGAGTGGAAGAGGTGTTGAGAGCTAGGACTTCTGGGTTCTAGCCCCAGCTCGGGGTCGGGAGAGGGATCTAGTGGGTTAGATTGGGGTGTTGGGACTCAGACTCCTGGGTTCTATCCTGGATCTGGCAGGGAGCAAGACTAGTGGGTTAGAGCCGGGGCTGAGTGTCCTCAATCATGTGATCTAATGTAAATTGGCAGGTTCTGCTTCTATTTCCTTCCTGGCTCCTTTCTTAGAAAAACCAGAGCCTGATTGACTTTAAAACTGGGACCTTCATTGTTTGCATCTGTGATGGGGTGTACAAACCGTCCTCTTCTCCCACTCAGGGAAACCAGGGGGTAAGGATTGCCAGCATCGCCCCGACAAAACTGCAGCAAATGCTGCATGTGATGGAGCACTTAAAAGTGGTTTATTTTGGCAGCAGAACTGAAAGGAAACTGGCCTGCAGCCCACAGCTCCAGCAGGCCCTGCGTCCGGCACCACCACCCCGAAGAAGAGCGTTCCTGGATGGAAGGGAGGCCCCAACCCCAGGAGAACCAGGAGAAGGGGGGATATCTTCCATCCCTCTTCACCCACCGATGACGCGTGGACATTTGGTTGTGCTCTCACCATGCCTGTCATTTTCTTCCAAGCTCCAGATCCTAGAATCACATGCTTAGATGGGAATTTCAGCTTTCTTTCTTTCTTTCTTTCTTTCTTTCTTTCTTTCGTGGTTGCAGAGAAAAGCCTGAGAAGGTGAATCCCAATGGCCCAAAAAATTCAAAACGCAGAAAAGAAGAACCCGAAGGTCTTTCTTTCCAAACTGATCTTGTGATGTTTTAGGAGGTGGCCCATCAGGTTTGGAGGCTCGGACTTGGCAATGAAGATAAAGGACTACATTTTTAACAGTGTCTAAGGGAGTTAGTTGCCAAATTCCCATTCAAGGTCAATAGGAGTTAAGCACCTAACTCACAGAAGTGGTTTTGCAAATGTCTCCCGTAGAAGCCTACATCTCATTGACTGTCAGGGAGGTTCCTACCTGCCTAAACACTTTTAAAAATAGGACTTGGAGCCTTTTGCAAATGCTACCCTTTGTTTCACAGACCTGTTGATCTTTGAGAAATGCAGGAAAGAAAAAGAGCTGGAGCTCCACCATGAGCGAAGATGGGGGGATGACAAGAATAATGACACAAAGATGCAGAAAAGGACAGACCATAAAGCACCAAATGCGCCCAAATGATCTAACATGAACAAACCCAAGAATCTCAACAATTCCCAGTGCCTGAATCCCAGATTCCACATCTGGAAGGGACCATAGTGATCATCTCATCTGACCTGCATCACACAGGCCAGAGAACAGCCCCAATACAATCCCTAGAGCAGAGCTTTTAGAAAAACATCCAAACTTGATTTTAAAATGGCCAGTGACAAAGAACTGGTGCTGGAGACAGATTCCATCACTCATACCTCATTCACACACCTAAATGAAATTACACACGCCTAAATGAAGTCTCAACAAGACTTAGACTATTTAATACAAAATGGAGTATACTTATTCATAATGGAGTTTCAGTTACAATATTGAGTCATGTCAGACTTTGATTACAATGTTATAGAACAAGCAATTTAAAGGAGTTACTTTAGTTACAATGTTAAAGAACGAATACTTTAAAGGAATGGTCCTTCTATGGGCGGCAATAGAAAATGTGTTACTTAAAAGACAATTTCTATGAAGACGATTTTTATATCAATTTCTATCACTGACAGTAAGAGGACGAGTGATTTAAACAACAAAAGCACAAGAAGCAAGTGGCTTAAAGACAGTTTTACCAGTGATAATTATATTTCTACTGCAGGGCGGCTTTCTTAGCGAGTGAACGACAGCAGCTCAATCAAACGGCTCTCTTAACGTGCACCCTACGGTGGATTTTGAATGAGCTGGGCTTCATTGCCATGAGTGTATGTCATTAATCTAATGTAAAAAATTTCATTTTAAAAACAACTCATAGATCATTTTGATTTTACAAATCTATCCCTACACGGCCACTGGATCTTGTTAGATAAGGTAGGTCAGTGGTTCCCAACCTGTGGCCCCTGGTTTCCCTCTCGCTGGCTGCAGAAGGGAGCCACTGCCTAAGTCCCCAGGCGGAGCGCATTGCTCTTGCAGGCTCGTGCAGGCTCCTTGCTGCAGCCAAGAGAATGGGAGATCAGCACTTTTGTCCCCCTGGCTGTAGCAGGGAGCACGGCAAAGTGCTCCGGGTATGTCCTTGGGGAATGGGGTCCCTATGGGAGCCAGAGAGAGAGGCGCACTGATCTCCCATCCCCGTGGCTGCAGAAGAGACCTAGGGACCCACGTGGAGGGCACTGTTTCCCTGCTACAGCCAGGGGGATGAGAGATCCTCCTCGCTGAACTGCTTCCCTCTGGCTGCAGTGGGAGGAGGTTGGGGGGCTGCTGGCGGAGGCTGGAGGCCCTTCAGGATTGTAAAAATTATATTTGTGACCGAGAAGCTAAAAAGGTTGGGAATCGCTGCCTTAGACCTTCCTCTGCTCGACTGAACAGCACATTATGAAACATTAGTTCCCCATGTAAGTACTTAGTTATAGACTCGGATCAAGTCACCCTTTAACCGTCTCTTTGTTAAGCTAAATAGATTGAGCTCCTTGCGTCTATCTCTATAAAGCAGGTTTTCTAATTCTTTCATCATTCTTGTGGCGCTTCTCTGAATAAGGCCAAAAAAATTAACTGATGCAGAAAGACCATTTTGGGGTCAAGATGAAGCTTTCGGTTCCAGCGAACAGAATTCTTCATCTTCCTCCAGGCAAAGATGGACAATTCCATCCCTTCCCCTACTCAGCCGGCTCTGGCCCCAAGTTGTCGGCGGTTTGGGGGTTGCGTGCACGTTGGCGGTACCTCAGAAACTCGTCCTCCATGGTGAGGTAGAATATGGGGTTGAGGCAGCTGCTGAAATATGCTGGGACACATACAAAATACCACTTTATGATCCCAAGAGGTGGAGGGTATGTAGTTGAGATCTGCAGGAAGCAGTAGATGTGATACGGTAACCAGGAGATGAAAAATGTCAGGACCAAGCCAAGGAGGATCTTGAGCGGCTTGGTGGACTGGCTCAGCCTGTTCCTTCTCAGCTTGGCAGCTAGAAGGATATAGAAGGTCGGGATCAAGATCAAGGCTAATGGGATCAGAAACCCAACCAGGAACTGGATCACAACAGCGGCCTTCAGCCTCCCTTCATTCAGCCAGAAATGATCGCTGTTTCTGGCAGGCTGGAGCAGGGATTCCCAGAGATCACCGTACCGCAAGCCGAACCCAAGAGACAGGGCCCATATGCCTAGACCCACCCAGAAATCCAGGTGGGATGTGCAGTGGTTCTGGGCCCACATGGGGTGTGCCAGGAGGATGCAGCGATGGACGCTGAGGGCCGTGAGGAAGAAGGCGCTGGAGAACAGGTGGAGGGAGGTGATGTAGCTGCTCAGCCTTTGAGCCCACTCTGAGTTCAGGAGGGAGATGGTGGTGAGTCCGACGGGCAGGAAGATGATGAAATATAAATCAGCCATGGCCCGGTTCAGAAACCACATGGTGCTGACTGTCCTCTCCACACGGCAGCTGGCGATGAAGAAGACGTAGCCATTCAATGGCACCCCGGCGAGGAAGGTCAAGCCATACAGCACAAGGAAGAGGGCTGGGAAGCGGATTCTCAGAGGAGATGCAGCCATAACATCCATCCTGATCCTCAGGTCTCGGTCTGGGTGTCAGCAGCGCAGACCTTGTACTGAGCAAAGAAAGGAAGAGTGATGAAAAGGTCTCCAGGAGAGGACAAGGACACACAAAGAGTGAGAGAGATGATGCAGTGAGGGTCTGCAGAGTTTATAAACTCCCCGGAACCTGAGCTGAGCACAGATAGGATCAGATTATTGTAGGCAAATGGCATCGATGATTCGAAGACCTTAGAATCAAAGAATCACAGAAATACTGGGCTAGAAGAGACAGGAAGGATCATTTAGCCGAACCGGATTTGTTCTGTCTAGATTCTTTCCCAGTGTTTTTCGTTTTTACATAATATCCTTTTGTTCGACTAAACCAAACATTTTAAAAACCCACATTTGCTTCTTGCTGAAAATTTTGATTTCTAGACAAGGGGAGGTGAACATTGGAGGGTGTCCAAAATGCAGAGACAGAAATATGAAAGAAACCACCACAGCCTCACCAAAATTCCCAAATAATCTTACCGTTAGCTTCCCGAAGGAACTGATTGTTCCGATCTACGTTTAAAAAAAAAAAGTTAGTTAGCTAATGTTGCTTTTCTCTCCTCTTTTTTATAATGACATTTTTTAAAGTGATTTTTCTCCCATCCCCTAATTTTGAAGTGGAGGTTTTGTGTGGTTTGGGTGATTTTGGGGGTGAGTTAGTGGAGCAGTCAAAATCCCCACCAAAAAAGCCCTCTATGAAAAACTCCAGTGACAAGAATGGTTCCCAAGGAGAAGAAAAGTAAGATTGAAACAACAACGACAACAAAAAAGGCACCCGACAAAACACCAGACAACAAAGAGAACACTAAGAAGCCAAAAGTTTTTTTTTTTTAAGAAGAATATTACAAGAGTCAATTTTAGTGGCTAGACGGGGAGTCAGGACTCCTGCATTTTTATCCCAGACACTATCACTGAACTGCTGGGGAACTTGGTCAAGTCATGTCACTTCCCCAGGCCTGAATTTCTCCTACAAATATTCATCTGTTAAGAGCTTGTTGTGGCTCGACCTGTCTGGAGGGGTGGGGAACAGCTGGGGAAGGTGGGGAGGAGGATCACAGGACATGGCTGGGTCTGATCACATCTGCAAAGCCTGGAAGGCGTCCAACATCCACTGAGGCAAGCAGATGTCACACAAACCACAAGTTCCCCCTCTGAGTCCTAGCAAGTTGTCTGCATTCGGCCGTCAGCATCCGGGACAGGTAGACAAGGCCACTACTGATAGCAGGAGCTGAGATGCAAACACATACAGCCACCTCCACTGTGTGAGATCCCAGGAGCAGAGATGCCAGCTGAGACTTCACCCCCCTGGTTGGAGAGAGAGACCGGAGCCTTCCTGGGAGTCGGACACGTGAGATTTAAGGCCTGTCTTGACAAAGTCCTGGCTGGGGTGATTTAGTTGGGGTTGGTCCTGCTTGGAACAGGGGGTTGGACTAGATACCTCCTGAGATCCCTTCCAAACCTAATCATCTATGATTCTAAGAATCTCAGCCCTGCCTTTGCTGCTGGGGACCCACCCACATCACAGGCCAGCCAATGCAAAGGAAATCTTCCTTTTCTGCTAGAGACCACACAAACCACAGCTCACTCTCTTACCTGTCTTTGCTTCTCATCATTTGCCTGGAGGCCTCAGACCAGGGAGCGCCTGGGGGCACTTTTTAGCTCTATGTGAGTTCCCAGGGCCAAAAGGGCCAATGCCGTCCTGGGATGCAACAGCAGGGGAATGTCCAGTTGGAGCAGAGAGGTGATTTTCCCTCTGGATTTGGCCCTGGCACGACCGTTGCTGGGATCCTGTGTCAGTCTCTGGTGCCAGCCATTTCAGAAGGACATTGATGAGTTGGAGAGGGTTCAGAGAAGAGCCACGGGAATGGTTAACAGACTGGACACCAGGCTTGACAGAGAGAGACTCCAGGAGCTCAGCCTGTTCAGCTGATCACAGAGAAGGGGAAGGGGTGTGGTGATGACAATCTGTAAATACCTACAGGGGGAACCAATATTTGATACTGGGCCTTTTGATCTAGAAGGCAAAGGTCTAACAGGATCCACTGGCTGGAACAAAGTCCATTAGCTAGACAAAGTCACAGATTCACAGCTTGCAAGGCCAGAAGGCGACATTGTGATCATCTCAGCTGCCCTCCTCAACAACATGGTCACTAGAGTTTCCCTAAATGAATCCCTAGAGCAGAGCTTTTAGAAAGGCATCCAAGCTTGTTTTAAAATAGCCAGAGATGGAGAATCCACCACGCCTGTTGGTAAATTGTTCTGATAGGTAATTACTCTCACAGCTAAAAATTGATACCTTCTTTTTAGTCTTAATTTGTCTAGCTTTAACTTCCAGCCGTTGAATTGTGTTAGACCTTCCTCTGCTAGATTGAACAGCCCGTTGTTAAATGTTTGCTCCACATTTAGATACTTATTGACTGTGATTAAGTCACCCCTTAAACTTCTCTTCGTTCTCTTTGTTAAAGTAAATAGATTGCATACACTACAAGGCATAATTTCTAGTACTTTAATCATGCTCATGGCTCTTCTGTGAATAAGTCATAAATTATTAACAGTCTGGGGAATTGATCATTGAAACAACTTCCCAAGGATCTTGATAGATTATCCATCATTGCCAGTTTTTAGGTTAATGTCGGATATTTTCCCCTCAAAGATCTGTGTAGTTCACTGAAGAATTAATTCAGAAATGTTCTCTGGCCTGTGTGATAGAGGAGGTCAGAGTGCATGTTCACAATAGCCTCTCCCATACTGAGAAGATATGAACATGAAAAAGATCTGGGAACAAATCCTGACTCACTGAAAACAGTGGGCCTTTTGCTGTGGGTGTCAATGGGGCTGGATTTCACCTTCTGGTTTTGACCAATGTGTAAATGTTGCGTTGAAGACATGTTAGATAAAAATATCAAAGACGGCTGCTGTAAGGCTGCAATATCACATGACTTTATTTCTGAGAATCCAGAACGCACCCAAGACTGCCAAAACACAGAGAGCTGAAGCAGGCTGCTCCCATTGGCAGAGAGACACCAGTCACCCCACCGTGGCTGGCTTTCTGCAGACTGACTGTGATCATGGATGCTTCCCTGCAGAGCTTCCTCACAGAACCAGGAACCTCCTCAGTATTTCAAGTGATTGCTGGTCAGTTTCACACACTTTCAGTATGACACAGAAGATGGGAAGAGTTGAGCACTGGCTGAAAATGACAATGGTGCCCGTGAGTGAAAGGAGAGGAAGACCCACTGTTAAAGAACAAATGCCAAAAATGCAGACACGAGAGATGCAATTTTTAGCAATAATATCCTTTGAACATTTTCCAAAAAGGCTACGAAAACAAACAAATTAATTTCTGAAAATAGGGAGTTTTGACAGAAAAAAATTGGGCCTGTACCAGAAGTCATTGTCACATGTAACCGATGACGTGACACCAAGGAATCAAAATCAACGTTCTCTCTTTTGAAATCATTCACCTCTCTGAAAATGGCCCCCTATTTATTTCCCCCCAACTCGACCAGCTCTGATCCCACACTGACTGGGGTTTGACGGTTCTGCCTCTGTCTCTGGCAGCCGTTGCTTGATAAGGTAGAACAAGGGGTAGAAGTAGCTGTTGAAACAGAGGAAGTCGTGAGCAAAGATGTTTAAGGACTCTGTGGTCTTTGGAGATGAGTTTGGGGTAAGTCGGCAGGAAGGTGATGATGTGATACGTTAATCAGGAGGGGAAGAAAATGATGCACAACACGACGAGTATCCAGAGGGGCTTTTTGGACCAAGCCTCTTGGTTCCCACCTATTTTGGCAGCCTGGGTGACCAAGCAGATTCTGATCTAGGCTAAAATAGAGAACTGGCTAGAGCGTAGGGCTCAACGAATAGTGATCAATGGCTCCATGTCTAGCTGGCAACCGGTCACAAGCGGAGTGCCCCAGGGGTCGGTCCTGGGGCCGGTTTTGTTCAAGATCTTTATTAATGATCTGGAGAATGGGGTAGATTGCACCCTCAGCAAGTTTGCAGATGACACTAAGCTGGGGAGTGGTAGATACCCTGGAAGGTAGGAATAGGATACAGAAGGATCTAAACAAACTGGAGGATTGGGCCAAAAGAAATCTAATGAGGTTCAACAAAGAAAAGTGCAGAGTCCTCCACTTAGGAAGGAAGAATCCCATGCACAGCTATAGACTGGGGACCGAGGAGCTAGGCAGCAGTTCTGCAGAAAAGGACGTGGGGGTGACAGTGGATAAAAAGCTCTTCTGCCAGACCCGCCAAAATGCAGCAGTTATGCACTTCGGCTATGCTTGGTACATGAGGGGTGTGCAATATATTCTTAACAGCCGATGGCTGCCCCTGTTCGTGAGAGATGTGCAGTATTCGTAACAGCAGATGGCTGCCCTGAGCTTTCCGCAATGTCCCATTGTTTGCCATTTCAGATGTGCTATCTTAGGTGTGTCAGTAAAGGTCCCGATAAGGTCAGGTCTCGGGTCTACTGTAATTGCCGAGCGGGAGGGGCGAGCGGGGGCGAGTGCCGGTCACTAGATATTATACTGTTGCCACACCCATGGGGCTTGCTCTTCGGTGTGACAGGGAATGGATTGATCTTCTTCATCACCAGATACTGGCAGAAGAAGATAGTCAAAGCCACGTGACACATGAACATGGCCACTGCTGGATTTCTCTTTGCCATCTTCCTGCCCCTCCTGATGGCCCGGCTGGCCATGGTCTTCCACTGGTATTTGAGAAGTTTCCTTTGCAAGATAATCAACACTGTAGCCTCCCTGAGCATCTTCTCCAGCAGCTTCCACCTCATGGCCATGAGCGCTGACAGCTGCATCTCCACTGCTTCTCCCGCGTGGGTCCAGAACCACCGTACCGTCCCTCTGGCCTCCCTGCTTACACTGGGCATCTGGATTCTGGCTGGCATGGCCAGCTGGCAGTCCTATGGACTCTGCTCAGACCAGAGCCTCTTGCTGAGAGAGAGGAGAAGACGCCAGCGTCACTACCCGATTCCTGGTTGGGTTTCTGGTCCCATTAGAATAATAGAATCATAGAATATTAGAGTTGGAAGGGACCTCAGGAGGTCATCTAAGTCCAACCCCTGCTCAAAGCAGGACTAACCTCAGCTATATCATCCCAGCCAGGGCTTTGTCAAGACGCAGCTTAAAAACCTCTAAGGATGGAGATTTCACCACCTCCCTAGGTAACCCATTCAAGTGCTTCACCACCCTCCTAGTGAAAAACTATTTCCTAATGTCCAACCTAGACCTCCCGCCCTGCAACTTGAGACCGTTGCTCCTTGTTCTGTCATCTGCCACCACTGAGAACAGCCTAGCCCCATCCTTCCTGGAACCCCCTTTCAGGTAGTTAAAGGCCACTATCAAATCCCCCTCATTCTTCTCTTTTGCAGACTAAACAAACCCAGTTCCC
>NW_027130507.1:0-15594 GCF_026122565.2 Emydura macquarii macquarii | reverse complement strand
AATGGTTCTCAGCTCCAAGGGCAGGAGAGAAAAAAGATGCTTTTATTTAAAAACCTTTTACAACCCAAATGGCCGGAAATCAGAATAACCCTGAAAAACAGGGGAGTTAACACCCAAAAACAGGAACAAAACAAAGTGTAAAACAAAAATAAAAGAATAATGCGAAAGCTGCTGTCACACTTGCGATATCAAATATAATTATCAATTACATCAAACAAGGAAACTATCTAATATAACAGAATCCATAGACCCAAATGGGAATGGATAAGTATAAAAATGGGGTAAAGAAACCTAGACTTTGGGCTCTTTCTGCAAAGCCCAAGAAGCGTCGTGTCACGACCGACAGAGCCTGGCTACATCCCCATGTCTGAGTCACCTGGATAG
This sequence comes from Emydura macquarii macquarii, assembly GCF_026122565.2. Taxonomy (NCBI): domain Eukaryota; kingdom Metazoa; phylum Chordata; order Testudines; family Chelidae; genus Emydura; species Emydura macquarii. The sequence goes on along the minus strand of NW_027130507.1, from coordinate 15,210 downwards.
TGATTTAGCTTGAGCAACAAAGAGGCTAGTAATTATATCCCTCCTGCAGAACTGTGTGTGTGTGTGTCTTAGGCAATTCCTTTTTCAAATATTTTCTGTATCCATAATAAACACGGCATACTGCCTTGCCCCTTGAATAAGATCCTGCTGTTTATTTCATAAGTGTAACAATGCTGCACAAAGCCGGCTGTGCCAGGACTATCAACCTGTATTGGAGCCACATGAACCACCTGTGGCAAAGGGAAGGCGCTGTGGGGTGGCAGATAAGGTCAAAATTCCTGATGTCGCAGGGTGAGATGTACCTCTCCATCCTGTGCTCCTTCCCACCCTCCAATTACCCTATGCCCCATAGCTCCCCACACCCCCAAAACCTCCCCCAGTTTCTATTTTCTGTCCCCATGCAGGCGGCACCTCAATCATTCTCCAATGGGGAAGTTTCACCTTCACAAAGTTTTTTATCATAGCCACATCAATGCCTTGGTTTTCTTGGATGCTACCCATGGCTTCTTCTATGCAGCTGTTGAATCTGCGGAAGTGGATGGAGCTCGTCTCCTTGTTTTTGCTTTTTCCCCTTTCATGGTAGGAAATTAACTCTGTTTTGTACATTTAAAATACATATGCTACATTGTATGTACATAAAATGGTTAAAAAATCTTTATTAACTCATGTTGCTTTGTTGCTTCTCATAATGTGACGCTTTCAATGCTCATTCTGGCTGAAAGCCTTGCTTATGTGACAGATTGAGTAATTCTGCTGCTGGCTTCTGTTGAAATGCTTGGTCGTGTTCCCACACCATATCTCTTTCCATTGCTTTCAGAGAGACTCACGAGTTCCAAACCTCTTGGTTCCCCTGCTGATTCCACCAAACTGCCTTCGGTTTCTTTGCTGCCCCAGTTAGGCAGGTTCCTGAATTCGAAAAGTTTCCTCTTTCATCCATAAAGTCTTTTTGCTGATTTCTAACAGTTTTGGACCAAACCCTAGTGACAGCAGAGTGGGGAAATTTTAAACTTGGCAGAATAATAAACTAAATATCATTACACAGTTGTATACAAAAGGGAAATGCTCTAGATTGCAAAATAATGCACCAAGTGGCTCAGGGTTACATCTATTGAAAATACTGTTTAATAATAGCTAGTTTCTTAATATGCCAAGTGTTAAATTTCCCCAGTCCTGCAGTCACTGGGTTCCCCGTGTTACCTGTCATCTCTGTGTTCCTGGGGAGCCCTGGCGCAGTACCCAGCCTGTGTCTGACTCACGAAGAAGTCCCCCACCTCTGCCTGAACCAGAACTGATCAGAAGAAAGACTTACAAAGAGCAATAAAAGGCAGTGGGAGAAACACCTAAACCCTCCGCACAGGGGTGTTAGTCACACAAGGGTGTTAGTCACAATGGTTATGGACCCAGCTCCATTCTCTGGGCGTCTCTAAGCCCCTCACTGACAGAAGCTGGGAATGGGCAACTGCGGATGGATCACTTGAAAATTTCATGTTCTGTTCTTTTCTTCTGAAGCAACAGGCACTGGCCAATGTCAGAAGTCAGACACTGGGCTAGATGGACCGTGAGTCTGACCCCGTCTGGCCGTTCTTAGGTTCATGTGATTATTCCCTCCAAGGAATTGTCTGGCACAAGAAGGAAAATGAATACTGAGAGACGGACGCATCAAACATTTTTGTTACTCTGAAATATTAAAAGAAATTTCTTAAAAACAGGGAGGGAAACCCAGGGAATAGGCTGGGTTTGAAATGACTAAACCATGAAGATGTTCTGCTAAGCAAAGAATTAAAGAAAAGGTCGATGCACCAATGCCACCTGCTGGGTAGTGATTGTAGCTGCAGAGAAAGTAACAGGCCAGGAATCTGAGAGCTGGTGGCAAGTGTGCGATAGAAAATTGGAGGACTGCCCTCCTCCAGCAAACCATAAAATATGAATTGGGGTGAACATGGTGGACCTCAGAGAACTGACCCCATCAATGGAGCTGGAGAAAAGTGTTAGTTTTACACTGGAAAATCAAATCCCATCTTCTGCCCAGCTGTGCTAGTAATAATAGTAATAGGAAGAAAAGCAGAGTTAATAGAACCATCTACATTGCCAAAGAGTTTTGGTTAAAGCTGGGAACAGGAGGGAAAATGGCAGGAAAAAACAGCTGGGATGAGGTGGGAGAAAGTTGGGGAAAGATCTGCAGTGGCAAGACTGGATCAGAGAAGTTCACAGGCCCAGCTCCAGAACATCATGGCGGTGCTGGCGTTCTCTGTCCACACAGACATTCAGCAGAGCAGAGGCAGGGATGAGGCTGGGCGGGTTGTTTTCTTTGCTGAATTGGATGCCCGTGCAGAACAAGACGGGCTTCAGGCTTAGACTGAGCCTGAACTGCCAGATGTAGAGGTGTGGCCTGGCCTCCACGGTCACCTGGATTGACACCTCTTCCTCCCAGACTTCATCCAGTCCTTTTGCACCACGAGGATACTTTTCCTGCCCTACTCAGCCTAGAGGGAGAGCCGGAAGTGCGTGATGAGCTTGGTGAGTTGTCCGTCCCCAAGGGACATCCCATGGAGATGCTCCAGTTGTGCCTGACGCTGGACATCTGCTGCCTGGCACTGCCTACCTTGGGGGTGATACCGTCGGACCAGATGATAAAGGAATCAGAGTCGTTGCACAGGCTCTTGATACACACACAGCCCCTCAAAGGAGGCAGCCGTGGGCAGAGACCCGGCGAGCGGGGAGGCTGCACCCCATGAGTGCTGACCCCCCACCCGACCAGACAGAGCCTCTTCCTCACCCCAGCCCTGCCGTGCAGCTCCAGGGCACACGGCACCCATCGACTCGTCCGGCCAGACACAGCCTGTGCAGGGAAAGCAGATGGAGCCGGGCTGGAGTCACTCATGGGTGCATCTTTCCACTCCCAGCCCCGGGTGGTTGAGCGATGCCCCTGCTCGTTTCCCGGCACAGCACCAAAGGGCAGGGAGTGGAAAGATGCACCCGTGAGAACTGCCCCTGCTGTTGGAATACGGGTGTGAACACGGTCTCCCTGCGCAGCAACTGATGGGGGGGGCACTTTATTTGCTTGGGCTTTGTACAACGAAATACTCCGGCTATTGCACAAGCGCACCAGGTGCTGAGCATGCTGGGAAATGGTCGGTGTGTCTGGCGTTGTGTTACAAGTCGCTTTTGTGTGGCCGGCAGGGGAAATGAATTGTCGGCCTGCGATGGTATGAACGAACGGCAGCAGATCTGGGTTTAGCCTGGTCTGATGAAAAATTCACTTGCACCTAAACCGAGCCCCGCGAGGCGGGTGGACGGATGCTCCAGCATTGTGCGGGGAGGGGTGAGAAGTCTCCTGATGAGACTGCACCAGCCCTGGTGAAGGGCTACCCCCAGGCATGGATTGACGATCTCCCCCCACTGTTAGAAGGTAAAATTATTGATTCCTTTTGGAGTCTTGGTTTCGTTTAAAGCAGGGACGTGGCTCCTGTGTCAGCAGAAGGTTTTCCCATGAGCTGCAACCTGAAATTCACCCAGCGCTGAATCACTGGAGGGCCTGGGAAGCCTGGACTGACAACCAGCAGAGAGGTGCCAGCAGATGGCAGGTGCTAGCCAATAATAGGAGCGGTGGGCGCCTGCAGACGGCGGGAACCGGCAGTGGGGACCCAGGGGTGGCAGGAGACAGCAGTGCCGGGCACTGGTCAAGCCTGCGTCTGGCAGGAGCCCGCAGAAGGGGTCAGGCTGAGCCCCCAATGGAGAGGTGGACACTGAAACGAGGACAGGGGAAAGCAAGAAGGGAGAGGCAAAGGACACGGCCCTGTATGACTCATTGAGTTCCTGAATTCTGCGCTGTGTTCCTTCCTTCCTGGTATTAAGAGGTTTGCTTTCTACACTCAGACTCTGCGCTTGCCGGAGGGGAAGTGTGGGATTTCCCAGGGGCCTGAGCGGGGGCTCGAGGCAGTTTGGGGTGGGATAGAACCAGGCCCTTGCTACTGCCAGCTCTGCCTGGCAGAAGGGTGACACGGGATAAACGGGAGCCCGCACGGACTGAGTACGGGAGAGACGGCTGGGAGCCAGCAGCAGGAGTTACTGAATCTCTATTGCATTGCTGGGGAGCGAGGCTCCCTGCGACACAGCAAGCCAGGCGGGGAAAAGACACTTGATTTGTCTGTATTGGATTTTGCTCCACTTGTGGGTCTGGGTTTCCCCTCTTGTGTTTCCTGTCAGACAGCTCAGTGCAGGGAAGGGTAACTGTGCCCCATCCAGCTCTCTGCGGTCTGGCCCCACATCCTGCCCCGTAAAACGGCTGTCCCGTCCCCTCCAGGGCGATGGCTCCTCGGGCCAAACCTGCCTCGTTCTCCTTCTGGCTCCTGTCTCTCTGCTCCCTCTCCTTGGCTGGTAAGTGACTCCTGGACTCCCAGATGCCTGGGTCCCATTCCCCATCCCAGCATCTTCCCCCAGGGCTGGGCACTGCAAAGCACCCTCGGGTTGCTGTCCCGGAAGCCTGGGTCCCTTTCCCCATCTCAGCCTCTTCCCCCAGGACTGGGTGCTGCAGGGACTCCTTGGGTTGCTGTCCCGGATGCCTGGGTCCCATTCCTCATTCCATCTCTCTCCTTCCTGCAGGGGTTCACCGCCTCTCCTTTCTCCAGCTCATCTCCCCACAGGCGACCCCAGGCCTGCACAAGCATTTAACCGTCATGAGGGTGAACGACCTGGTGCTCTCAGCCTACGACAGCGGCACCGGCCGCATGGCTCCCCGCAACGGCTACACCCCAGCCGAGCAGGGCGGCCACCAGTTCTGGAGAGCACACAGCACTCGGTGCCTGGCCTGGGACTCCTGGGTGGAGGTCGAGTACCAGGGCCTGGTGCGGCAGATGAACACCAGCTCCCCAAGGGCGGGTGAGTCCCTGAACTGGGCCAGATGGAAAGAGTGGGCAGCTCAAAGCAGGGGGGAGGAAGCTGGGGCTGGTCAGGGGACACCAGAGGGCAGTGATTTCTCTGATACTTAGTAGTTACCAAGACCCCTTAGTTCTATCCCCAGCTCTGGGAGGGGTCTGGTGGGGGCGGCTCAAGGAGTCAGGACACCTGGGTTCTGTGCACAAGAAAATTTTGCCCCCACTTGGCCCCATAGTAGCTGCTGAGTGGCTGACACAGCCCCTCTGCCGCCAGAGCCCTACTACCTGCAGATCCTGAAGAGCTGTGAGCTGGACGATGGCACTGACACCATCCAAGCCACCACCCGATATTCCCTCAATGGGGAGGACGTGCTGCTGTACCGGGCCGACCAGAACCGCTGGTTCTCGGTGCACCCGGATGTCTGGCGCGTGGCCGAGCGCTGGAACCGCCAAGGGGACACGTTCGCTGTGATGAGCTTCCTGCCGCCCCAGTATTGCAGGTTCTGGATCGAGAAGGCCACGTCGTTCACTGCTCAGAAGACAGGTGACAGCTTGGCCGGTGCCCCCACTCCTGACCCGCAGCCCCTGCTCTGCCAGTCCCTGTGACTCACGACCCCTTCTCGCCTTCCCCACAGCCCGGCCCGCAGCGCGTGTGGCCCTCGTCCCAGGGACCCAGGACCGGCCGCCCCGCTTTGTCTGCCACGTGACGGGCTTCTACCCCCGCGACATCGAAGTGACCTGGGAGCGGGGGGGCCAGGGGGCCCAGGGGGAGCAGGTGACCAGCGGGATCCAGCCCAACGCAGACCCCACCTTCCAGGTCCGGGTGTCCATTGAGCTGGGGCAGGAGGGGGTTGGCCCCACGGAGCACGTGTGTGTGGTGAGACACAGCAGCCTGGGGGACGCTTCCCTGAGGGTGTCCTGGGGTGAGTACTGGGGGCAGGGAGCAATGGGGGAGCCCCCTACTGAGAGGGAGATATGGACACAAGGGGTGGGGGGCAGAGGGAGGTGGGAAATGCAAAGGGGGAGTTTGGGGGGCATCAGGGGATGGGTAGACAGAGAGAGGTCTATCGAGGTAGAGGGCAGGACCCATGGGAGGGGAGGGACACAGGGGCTTTGGGGGGACGCATGGCTCAGTCTGTCTTGGGGCATTTCCAGATGCCAAGGCCACAGCCCCGGCGGGTCTCCTGGCGATCGCTGCTGGCGCCTTCCTCGCTGTGCTGGGAGCCGGGGCCCTGGGCTGCTACCTGGGGAGGAAAAGTGAGTGATGGCCCCACAGAGCCCCCCAGTGCCCCTCCTGCTTCCCACACCTGTGCCCGCTCTGTGCCCCCAATGCCCCTCCTTCTCCCCATCGAAGCATGAGGTCCCAGGGGCTCCGTGTTCAGTCCGTAGCTGGATTGCAATTTTTGCCCCCACACACCCTGGTTGTAGGGGGCAGGAAGGAGCCCCAGGGAGCAGCGTATCTGAATGAGTCAATTCCTGCTTTGCCTTCCCCTGCAGGGGGCCAGAAGCAGCCATATCTCCCGGCGCAGACACAGCCGGGGTCCATCGACTCAGTTTCAAACACGTCTTAGTCAGCAGGAGGCGCCTCGTCCATGGCACCTTCTGGCCCGGATGCCACCGAGTGACCAGATGTGGAGCCGGCTGTGCCAAGACTAGCAACCTGGACTGGAGCCACATGGACCATCTCTGGCAAAGGGAAGGTGCTGCAGGGGTGGCAGATAAGGTCAAAAACTCTGATGTTGAAGGGTGGGATGTACTTTTCCATCCTGTGCTCCTTCCCACCCTCCAATCACCCTATGCCCCGTAGCTCCCAGCCCCCCCCAAAACCTCCCCCTATTTCCATTCTGTGTCCCCATGCAGGTGGCACCTCAATCATTCTCCACTGCAGAATTTGTGGTGCTTTTTGAGGCATGAGCCATCCACACAAGTTTCACCTTCACAAAGTTTTTTATCAGAGCCTCGTCATTGCCTTGGTTTTCTTGGATGCTACCCATGGCATCTTCTGTGTGGCTCTTCCCCCTGTTACGTGGCAGCTCTGTGTTCCTGGGGAACCCTGGTGCAGTACCCAGCCTGTCTGACTCATGAAGAACTCCTTCCCCCCTGCCCGCCTCTGCTTGAACCAGAACTGATCAGAAGAAAGACTTACAAAAAGCAATGAAAAGGCAGTGGGAGACGCACTTAAACCCCTTCGGACAAGGATGACAGGATTAAGGCAACTCTCCTAGCCTCATTTGCATCGAAGATGGGATATGGAGGCATCTCCATTAGCATTCAGAGTGGAGAACAGAGGTTCCAAGGCAGGGATCGCACTGAAATACAAGTGACACAGGAAACACATTAATAAAACTACAGAGACCCCTGAACGTAACCCAAAAAATAAGCGCACCCCAAGGTGACGAGTAAAACTGGTAACAGCAACTGCTTCCCTCTCCTCGTACACCTGTCACCCTGTCAAACCAGAAAATCAAGTTGATTGGCTTTGGTTTGTTCTTGGGAAACACAGTCTGGCTAGTCTTTATAATCCTGGGTCTGAGATGACTAAAGCATAAAGAGCTTCTGCTAAGCAAAGAATGAAAGAAAAGCTCGATGCACCAATGCCATCTGCTGGGTAGTGAAAGTAGATGCAGAGAAAGTAACAGGCCAGGAATCTGAGAGCTGGTGGCAAGTGTGCGATAGAAAATTGGAGGACTGCCGTCCGCCAGCAAACCATAAAACAGGGGATATAAACTGGGGTAAACATGGTGGACCTCAGAGAACTGAACCCATCAATGGAGCTGGAGAAAAGTGTTAGTTTTACACTGGAAAATCAAACACCATCTTCTGCCCACCTGTGCTAGTAATAATAGTAACAGGAAGAAAAGCAGAGTTAATGGAACCATCTACGTTGCCAAAGAGTTTTTGTTAAAGCTGGGAACAGGAGGGAAAAGAGCAGGAAAAACAGCTGGGATGAGGTGGGAGAAATTTGGGGCAGCTCGGGGAAAGATATGCAATTGAAACTGGATCAGAGAAGTTCACACGCCCAGCTCCAGAACATCATCGCTGTTCTGGCATTCTCTGTCCACACAGACATTCAGCAGAGCAGAGGCAGGTTGTTTTTTTTTTTTTCTGAATTGGGTGTCCGTGCAGAACAAGATGGGCTTGAGGCTTAGACTGAGGCTGAACTGCCAGATGTAGAGGTGTGGCCTGGCCTCCATAGTCAAGTGGATTGACACCTCTTCCTCCCAGGCTTCTGCACCACGAGGATGTTTTCCTCCCCTATTCAGCCTAGAGAGAGAACCAGAACTGGGTGATGAGTTTGGTGAGTTCTCCAGCCCCGAGGGACATCCCATCGAGATGCTCCTGTTGTGCTTGATGCTGGACATCTGCACAGCCCACCTTGACAATCACAGCGTGAATTTTGCTTTGGGATTGTTGGCTGGGTTTGAATCTCCTACCAAAATGCAAAGAATTTGTTAAGCACAAATAATCGATTTTGCAGCAGTCACCAAGTTGTTGGAGTTGAATTTCCTTGGTTTTTTCATGGGTTGGGGATCTAAGAAGGGTAAAAATGGAGACAAAAGAAGCAAAGCAGGAGGGAGCTGGGAAGGGCCTGGGCGTTGGGGTGTCTGCGGAGACAAGGGTGGGTTGTTTCCCATTGGAAATATTCAGCTGTCTCCAGTGCGGAGAGATTTAGCTCCTGGGCTGAGACAGGAACCTTGGGCGGGATTCTCTGGCCCGCGCCAGGCAGAGTTCGGCCCATGTGCTGATTAACACATGGGCCCAGAGGCCAATTTGGGGGTGCCACAGGAAGAACAGACCTGTGCTTTGGTTCCCTGCTCCTCCTCTTCCAACAGAGCTGCTGTCACCACCCCAGCCCCGTTTTTCACAAATACCCAGTCTGGCCCAGAAATCCGGGACGTCAGGTTCAGGGCTTAAAAAGGGGCCTGTCCTGGCCAAAATAGGATGTCGGGTCACGCTAGGCTGTGGTAGGAGCCACCCGGGAAGGCTGGGTTGCTGTGGGGAGCATCCCAGATCCTAGATCCCCACTGAGGAACTCTGATCTCCAGCCCCACACCGTGGTGACACTAGGGGCAGGTGTCTAGAGAGAGATGCCCCATCTCCTGGGAAAGTCTCCATCTGATGGAGTCTGCACTGCAGGCCTGGGTCAGCTGTTCCGCGGCTCCATGTTCAACATTTCCATGTCGGTCCCAGCCCGAACTTTACCAGCTCCAGCTCCCGGCCGTCGGGTCCTCTCCTGCCATTGCTAGCGAGGAAGAAGGGCCCCCTGTGCTCCAAAACACCTCCTCATGGGAGATTAGAAAGGGAACACTCTGTCTCGTCACAGTCGACAGTGACCATCCGGTTCCTGGCACTCTGGGTGGGGCAAAGCAACGCTCAGTCTTTAGCCCAGAGCCTCCTGGCTAGGGTAGAGAGCAACCAACACTCTGGGGACAGACGTTTGGGCCTCAGGTGAGTGGGTCGCCAGTCCAGCTGTGAGGTTGGCAGTGTAGCGGGTAGGGGCACCCGGGCCCACCCTACTCCACTGGGTCCAAACCCTGGGCCCTGTTAGTGGTGAGGGTCCCACCACTGGATCCGCAGGGAAACCAAAATCTGCTGCCTTGCTTCCCGGAAGCACAACCTGACCAAAGTCCAGGTCCCCTGAGCTACCTCCTATCACTGTCCATGGAGGATATTGAGTAGGAGCAGGAGACGGGGACACCTCTGGATACGGCCTTGGTTGGACCACAACAGGACACTGTGCCCAGCTCCATTGTGCACACCTCCAGCACGACGTCAGCAAATTGAAAAGAGCTACCGGAATGATCTGAGATCTGCAGACCCTGCGTGGCCGAGGGAGCTCAATGGAGATTGATTGTCTGTGGCATAGTGTGGACACAAAGGGCTGGAATGGTCCCTAGTCATGGCCCCACCACAGCTCTGTCCAGGTGACCCCATCTCCCTGTTCCTACGCGATATCCCCCATCCAGTTTATACACCTAGGGATGGTGTCTGCCCACCCAGCTCCAGTCTGACGCTGGGAGTCCTTGTGTGAATTTAGATGGACTGTATGAGACAAAGGTGTTAACATAACCCAGCCACTGTCCAACATTAAGCAGTGTTTGAAAGGGCCGGGGTTTGGCACACAGGGACCTCAGACTTCTCACAGCACGGCAAGCACAGCCTTAAACACCCTGTGAACAGTGCTTTACAGATAAAGAAAAGAAGGAAACACAATGAACAGCTCTGAAATATACAGTGTTAAGTGGGGCTTTCATTACCCCATGATCCCGTGTTCCCTTTCCCTTCAGCTGGAGAAGGTTTTCAGAAGGAAAAACCCCTTTTTCTGCTTGACTCTTGGACACTATGAAAGATGGCACAAACCCCCCTTCTGGGGAAAAGGGAAGTTAGCTGAGATATGCTGGAGCTGTTGTTGTAGTTGCTACAGTCAGACCCCATTTCATCCCAGGTCATGTTTGGGATTCAGCTGGAGCTGGGTGGGGTAGTGATGTTACCTGCATCTCGCTTTCTGGCCTGGTCTGATCTCAGGGCGTCTCTCAGGATCAGGATGGTGAAGGCCCAGGGACCCAGGAGATAGTGGAGGTGGCAGGCATGGCGTTGATGTTTCCTCCAGTAGCCTCCATCTGTTCTTCTTTCTCTTCTTTAGCTTTTTCTCACAAAATCTCTTTCTTGAAGGACCCCAAAAGGGCAGTGACGGGTGGAACGGCCCAGCCCTTTATATTGTTGTCTGCCAATTCCGCCTAAATTCCGATGCACTAATTTTGGCTCATGAACTTCCAGCTCCACGTCATCTGCTTTAAACAAGCCTGATTTCAGCACAGTCCATGGATTATATCGAAGTGGCCTTTTTGGTTTAGACCAATCCAGTATCTGTGTCTGGTTTCCTTGCACCTTTCCCACCAACGTTTGTTATTCTAGGTTATCAGGACGTTTCACTCACTTCTTACAATTAAACTCACAATTAGGCAAAATTGTCGGCCTTGTTAGCACAACACAATCCCTCTCTGATATGAACCAGTTCCACCTAGGATCAGACATTTGTTCATAACATCCCAGTTACAGTAACCGAAAACTTATTTCAGTTTAAGCATTGAAAGGAAAGGGGGCGGGGGAAGTACTTGGTTCTATCTGAAGGGGGTAATTCCTTCTCCTCAATTTGGGATTTACAAATCTTAAATTGATGAAATATTACAAAAAATGACAGTTAAACTTTTCAGATGCTCACACAGCTTTCGAACTCACAACTCGCTTCCTTTGTAGCTAAAGCGAAACTGAAAACGCTGCTGCGAAATGTTGTCAGATGTCTCAGAACAAGCCAGATCTTATCACTGCCTGGGCTGTATGCCCAGAATCAACAAAGATGGAAAACATCCTCTTCCCCCTCTCTACCATTCACACAGTTAAAGTTGGACATTTCTACAAAGCCAGACAAGTGTGTGCGTTAGTGGTTAAGCTTGATCATCTGGAGAAAGGGTTTAGCCCCACTGGCATTGCTACTGAAGTGTTTTCCTGCTTTTAAAAGGAAGCAACAAAACAATGTTCTTTCTGAGCTACTTCTGCTTTCATGAACCACTTGCAACACCCATAAATGGTAAAACATCACATGGGTTTTTCGTCTCTGACAGATCCTGCCCATCTCTTTTACCGCCAACATTGATGAGCAGAATTGGCCACTTTGTCCACCTGGCCCAGCGTGGGATCTAACTTGTGACCCTCGCACTGTGCTGCCCTACATGCAGAAAACAACAACCAAAACCATCGCACACGCTCACAAAGAATCGGGTGTTGCAACAGCCTTTGGTGCTGTTGAGTTGAAATTAAATTCACAGTCAGTGCAGTGGCAGGCCTGAATTCAGCTGGTATTCTACTAACGAGAGGAGGGAAACATCTCTTCTAGTGACGTACCCTGCAACGATGTAAAACAATCTCATACTGTCGCTGTCGCGGTTATTCAGTGACTGAGGCGGATCAGAGAGAACTTAACGTGTAAGACACGGCAAAGCCAGCAAGAGATGATGCTGCCTCCTTCCCATAAGTAGGGAAATACAGATTTTCACAAACAGCCGGTCCAAGGCTTGCCAATCACCTGTCTGCATTTGCCACCCCCATCCACAGCCTCAGCCCCACCCCCTCTCTCTATCCCTGTGCCCCCCACCCGCACCCTCCACCCCCAACTAATAGGGTGACAGGTAGCAAGTGTGAAAAATTGGGACAGGATAGGGGGCGATAGGCGCCTATATCAGAAAAAGTCCCGAGTATCAGGACACTCCCTATTAAACTGGGACATCTGGTCACCCTGCACTGTCTGCATAGAGCCAGGGCATTAGGCCTGTGGCCTGAGGGCTAACACCTGGCCTGTGCTCTGCCTTTACGAGTCACATGGAGAGCTGCTGAATTAGCAGGTGGCCAACCCTGCAGTGCAAAAACCAGGGACTATTTCCTTAGCACCCCCACCCCGCAATGGTGAGCAGGGCCATGTGTGGATGGTGGCCTCAGCTGCGAGGACAAGGTTCCCTGCCCACCTCACTCCTCCCTAGCTGCAGAGGCATCAACCTCTGACCAGCAGTTCCTCTGCTGGGGCCGTGGGCAGAGAGTTGGCAAGCAGGTAGGCTGAACCATGGGAATGCTGAACCCCCAGGCCGGACAGAGCCTCTTTCCCACCCCAGTCCTGCCGTGCAGCTCCAGGGCACACGGCACCTGTCGACTCGTCTGGCCAGACAGAGCTTGCACAGGGAAAGCAGACAGAGCCCGGCTGGAGTCACTCACGGTGCATCTTTCCATTCCCCTCCCGACCCCGGTGCTTGAGCACCGCCCCAGCAGCTTTCCCAGTGCAGAACCAAAGGGCCGGGGAGTGCAAAGATGCACCCGTGAGAACTGGCCCCTGCTGTTGGAATATGGGATAAATGGTGCCCTGAACTGCCTGAGTACGGGACAGGCAATTTTCTATTTCAATAAGGGCTGTCCCTGGTAACACGGGGTAACTGGCAGGCCCAGCCGGTGCTGATAACACCAGAGCTTCCGGGCCAGAAGCTCTGAGCAGCTAGAACAGAATTATTAAGAAAACAACATTTCAGCCTCCTGGACTGAGGCACATGACCCACTAAGTCTCATGTCTCTGGAAAGTCCCGGCTGACTGTAACAATGGCTGGGGGGCGGGCTCAGAGCGGCTCAGGAAAAGTGTGTTTTAATAGAGGCAAGTTGGTGCCAGTGTCAGGAGTTATTCAATCTTTGTTGCATTGCTGGGGAAAGAGGCTTCATGTGGTGCAGCGAGCTGGGCGGGGAGGGGACGGTTGATTTGTCTCTCGTGTTTCCTGTCAGAGCAGCAGACAGCTCAGCGCAAGGAAGGGCGGCCGTGCTCCCTCCAGCTCTCTGGGGCCTGGCCCCAGACCCTGCCACATAGAGCGGCCGTCCCGTACCCTCCAGGGCGATGGGTCCTCAGGCCAAACCTGTCTCGGTCACCTTCTGGCTCCTGTCTCTCTCCTCTGTCGCCATGGCTGGTAATTGATCCCGGTCTCCCGGCTGCCTGGGTCCCTTTCCCCACCCCAGCACCTTCCCCCAGGACTGGGTGCTGCAGGGCCCCTCGGGTTGCTGTCCCGGATGCCTGGGTCCCATTCTTATCCTGCTCTCTCTCATTCCTGCAGGAGTTCACCATCTCTCCTATCACAAGCTCATCTACCCGCAGGCGGATCCCGGCCCGCACAAGTATTTGAAAGTGGTGAGCATGAATGACCTGGTGGTCTCAGCCTACAACAGCAGCACCAGGAAGATGACTCCCCGCAATGGCTACACCCCACCCGATCAGGACAGCCACCAGTTCTGGATACAGTGCAGCACCCGCTTCCTGGCCTGGGTCTCCTGGGTGGAGGCCGAGTACCAGGGCCTGATGCGGCAGATGAACACCAGCTCCCCAACAGTGGGTGAGTCCCTGTCCCCCAGCTCAGGGGATGGACGGGGTGGGCAGCTCAAAGCAGGGGGAGGAAGCTGGGGCTGGGCAGGGGACACCAGAGGACAGTGATTTCCCTGATACCTAGAGCTTCAAGGGGGGGACGGGGGATAGGGAGTGGGAGATGGTGGCTGACGCAGCCCCTCTGCCCCCAGAGCCCTACTACCTGCAGATCCTGCAGAGCTGTGAGCTGGACGATGCTACTGGAGTCATCCAAGCCTTCACCCGCTATTCCATCAACCGAGAGGATGTGCTGCTGTACCGGGGCGACCAGAACCGCTGGTTCTCGGTGCACCCCGCCGCCTGGCATGTGGCTGAGCGCTGGAACCGCCAAGGGGACGCTATCTCTACGTTAGCACACTACACGCCTCAGCGTTGCAGGTTCTGGATCGAGAAGGGCACGCTGTTCACGGCTCAGAAGACAGGTGACAGCTCGGCCGGTGCCCCTCACTCCCGACCCGCAGCCCCTGCTCTGCCAGTCCCTGTGACTCACGACCCTTTCTCGCCCTCCCCACAGCCCGGCCCACAGCGCATGTGGCCCTCGTCCCAGGGACCCAGGACCGGCCGTCCCACCTCGTCTGCCACGTGACGGGCTTCTACCCCCGCGACATCGAGGTGACCTGGGAGCGGGGGGGCCAGGGGGCCCAGGGGGAGCAAGTGACCAGCGGGATCCGGCCCAATGCGGACCCCACCTTCCAGGTCCGGGTGTCCATCGAGCTGGGGCAGGAGGGGGTCGGCCCTGCAAAGCACGTGTGTGTGGTGAGACACAGCAGCCTGGGGGACACTTCCCTGAGGGTGTCCTGGGGTGAGTACTGGGGGGCAGGGCAGGGGGAGCAGTGGGGGCACCCTCTACTGAGTGGGGGAGATGGACACAAAGGATGGGGGGAAGAGGGAGGAGGGAAATGCAGAGGTGGAGTTTGGGGGTACTAGGGCTGTGTAGACAGAGAGAGGCACTGGGGGGAGGTGGAGAGAGGATTTGAGGGGCTCAGGGGAGGGGAGACAGAAAAGGGGGTGTCCAGCTGCAGGGCAGACAGACGGGTGGCAGGGGGGCAGCCAGACCGGGGGAAGGAAGGATTCTAGGCCAGGCCTATTGGGGCAGGGGACAGGACCCATGGGAGGAGAGGGGCACAGGGGCTTTGGGGGGCCAATGGCTCAGTCTATCTTGGGGCATTTCCAGATGCCAAGGCCACAGATTGGGCGGGTCTCCTGGCGATCGTGGCTGTCGCCCTCCTTGCTGCGCTGGTAGCCTTGGCCCTGGGCTGCTACCTGTGGAGGAAGAAAAGTGAGTGATGCCCCCACACAGCGCCCTAGTGCCCTTCCTGTCTCCCCACACCTGCCCCCACATATCACCCCCTAGCAACTCTCCTGCACCCCATACCTGACACCCGCACAGCA